>NC_084531.1:2188247-2235747 GCF_024500275.1 Phycodurus eques
CTTTTTTAATTTTATGCCTGCAACACGTTCCAAAAAAAGCTGGGACAGAGGCAACAAAAGACTGGGAAAGTTGAGGAATGCTAAAAAAACACCTATTTGGAACATTCCACAGGTGTAAACAGGTGACTGTTATATAAAAGGAGCATCCCCGAAATGTTCAATTGTTCACAAGCAAGGATGCGGTGAGGTTCACCACTTGGTGAAAAACTGCATGAACAAATAGTCCAGCAGTTTAAGGACAATATTTATCAATGTACAATTAAAAGGAATTTCGGGATTTCATCATCTACAGTCCATAATATCAAAAGATTCAGAGAAGCTGGAGAAATCTCTGCACTAAAGCGGCAAGGCTGCAAACCAACATTGAATGCCTGTGACCTTTCATCCCTCAGGTGGCAGTGCATTAAAAAAACGGCATCATTGTGTAAAGGATATTGCCATGGGGGCTCACAAACACTTCAGAAAACCATCCATCCATCCATTTTCTGAACCGCTTACCCTCACTAGGGTTGCGGGTTTGCTGGCGCCTATCGTAGCGGACTTCGGGCGAGAGGCGGGGTACACCCTGCACTGGCCACCAGCCAATTGCAGGGCGCACAAAAACAAACCACCATTCATACTCACATTCACACCTATAGGCAATTAAGAGTCTTCAAACTAATCTACCATGCATGTTTTTGGAATGTGGGAGGAAACCAGAGTACCCAGAGAAAACGGCACAGGGAGAACATGCAAACTCCACACGGGATGCCAGATGTGCACCCAGATCCACAGAACTGTGAGGCGGATGTGCTAACCAGTCGTCCACCGTGCCGCTTCAGAAAATCATTGTCAGTTAACACAGTTCATGGCTACATATACAAATGCAACTTAAAACTCTACCATGCAAAGTGAACGTCATATATCAACAACACCCAGAAACACCGCCGCATTCTCTAGGGTGAGCTAATCTGAGATGGACTGACGCAAAGTGTAAAAGTGTGCTGTGGACTGACGAGCCCATATTTCAAACTATTTTTGGAAATCATGGATGTCATGTCCTCCGGGTCAAAGAGGAAAAGGACCATCCGGATTGTTATCAGTACAAAGTCCAAAAGCCAGCATCTGTGATGGTATGGGTGTGTGTTAGTGCCCATGGTATGGGTAACTTCCACATTTGTAAAGGCACCATTAATGCTGAAAGGTACATACAGGATTTGGAGCAACATATGCTGCCAACCAAGCAATGGCTTTTTCAGGGACGTCCTGCTAATTTCAGCAAGACAATGCCAAGGCACATTCTGAACGTGTTATCACGGAATGTTGAGCAACTTAAATTGTACATCAAGTAATGGGAAACAATTCCACCTACAAAGAAAGCTTCAAAAATCAGTGTACTCAGTTTCCAAATGCTTATTGAGTTTTGTTCAAAGGTAAGGTGATGTACCGAAGTAGTAAACTTGCCCCTGTCCCTCTTTGGAACATGTTGCAGGGAGGAAATTTAAAAGGCAAAAAAGTTAATCAGTTTGTACACTATATCTTGTCTTTGTGCTGTACTTCATTGGAATTGGAAAATCTCAGTGGAAAATGTAGCTTAAATGTGCAAAATGTGGCATATGGCTGCAATGTCTTTTTTCAAAATTGTTTTAGTTGTGATATGATATTTACTGTCAACAGAGACATAATATAAACTGATTATTCTCAAAGCACCTTACCAGTCATGTCTTTGACCCCTACTCTTAAAAAAGTGCTGTTGTTCGGAAGTCCCAGATCAATTTAGCAGTTAAACATACAGTGGAAGCGGTTTAACTTCTATAACAATAACTGAGGAATAGAGGATCTCAAACTTCAACAAAATCTATTTTTAACAGCATGAGTTATCACCTGTAAAGAGCTGTGGCTAAGGCCTTGACAATATTTTCTATTAATGCTCATATACAGCATTTTAAACCCAATAACGTTCTATAATTACAGTTACAAAGACGCAACAAGAGGCAACAGGACCGACGGAAACTATGATCTTGCACTTCATAAGCCTTGTTTTCGCATTTTCATTCAAGACTTGTGGTACAGCGACATTTAGCCATGCTGACAGTATAATTGAAGTGACAACTGGTGAGATCAAAGGAAATTCACCTCATATCCAGCTACCAACAGTCAGTTACAATAAAAAATCTCGAAATATCACTGAAGCAATCAAGGTGGCTCAAGTAACAACAGCCAGCTTCATAACTTTCCTGGAAACTAATTCATCGAGCGGAATGACAAACATCACAAAAGTAATTAAAAGCACTGTATCTCCAGTGCCCAAAAGATCCACCCAAAGCCAGGACAAAGAACAAACGGTCCCACCCTCTACTACTGAAATTACCCATTTGTCTACAGACTCAAACCTCCTCTCTCACGCAACCCAGGACAAAGAACAAACGGTCCCACCCTCTACTACTGAAATTACCCATTTGTCTACAGACTCAAACCTCCTCTCTCACGCAACCACATTTCCTGACAACAAACCTACAAACACAGATGGAGATACAACACAGTTCACTGGCTCAAACAAACCTTCAATATTCATTGTCATTACCAAGCCCAACAAAATACAAGAACCTCCAAAAGAAAAATCCAACAATGTACCAATTCACAGTCAAGTAGTGGCAGGACTAATAGGTGTGGCTCTGTTATCGATGGTCGTTGGAATCTTGGTCATCTTTGTGAAGAAACGCAAACTTCAGAGACAGCAGATAACAACAAATGACTGGGCTGGGCCTTCACCATTTCTAATCCATGGAGATGACAATGGACGAGTAACAATGAGGTCATCTAACCAGATTTCTCTTCCCAGCTTCCTGTCTCAGAGAATTTCCAATAGGTTGTCCTTTCTCCCAGAAATACAGGAGGAGTCAGAAGCCATAACACCAGGTTCTACGTTTGGAAGTACACATGGAGGGATTACATCTGAACAAGAGTTTGACAACAAAAGTGCACTGGAAAGCACTCATACAAAAAAGATTGATAATTCTGCCATTGTGACCTCTTCAATGAAACCAAGCACCACAAACGGCAGTACTGCCAACGAAAACCGTAACTAACTACATATATCAGAACTGCAGACAATGACGTTGGGCAATCTTAAGCATGAGTAAAAGCTAAAAACAACATATGTAGTTGATATTATGCTCTTTTAGAAAATGTTTCATCTGTGACTGAGAACAAAGGGACCATAGCAACTTGGTGTTACACAGTTGAAAGAAGACTGACATTCATCTCAGTCTCAAATGTGAGTTGTCAGAATAGGAATATCCTCATGAAGATACTTCTTACAAAATTGTAAATATCAAGCAACATCTATCACAAGATAATGAGACATCTTAAAAACCTGAACGATTAACCGTTGGAGTTGAACAAGAAGTGGACAATAAAATAATTTCTACCAACGAAAAGCTCCATAATGAAAAATGTCAAGCTACAGTACCTGAAGAAAATGTCTGTCAAGGGGAAAATAATAGCTCATTTCTCATTAATGTTCTTATTTCACATATTTTGTTGAATAAAATGTTTCCATCTGATTTCAAGGGATTAAAAGTGAGTGAGCATTTTAAACTAAACATGGTGGGCATTTTTATGTATTGCATTTTAAAGACCGCATGTACTGTATGTAATCATTAAGATTTTATCTTCTTTTCATGCATATTTAGTGAATCCTTAACTAGATTTTACCCAAATAGGATGTTTTGAATATATTTTTCATAACAGGAATTATATAAAAAATATAAAAGCATATTTAAGAGTCTGCAAGGTCTACATTGGGGATTTGTGTGGCCAGCTGTGATCATTACACAGTCCAAAAGCTGGAGGAGACAACCACCACAGTATCTTTCCCGTAATCAGCATTAGGCTGATCAAAGCAGGGGCAATGTACAGAAAGTATTCAGACCCCCTTAAATCTTTCACTCTTTGTTATATTGCAGCCATTTGCTAAAATCATTTAAGTTCATTTTTCCCCTCATTAATGTGCACACAGCACCCCTTATTGACATAAAAAATGGAATTGTAAAAAAGAAAAACTGAAATAGCACACAGCCATAAGTATTCAGACCCTTTGCTGTGACACTCATTTAACTCAGGTGGTGTTCATTTCTTCTGATAATTTTTTAGATTATTCTATACCTTCATTGGAGTCCAGCTGTGTTTGATTATACTGATTGGACTTGGTTAGGAAAGCCACACACCTGTCTATATAAGACCTTACAGCTCACAGTGCATGTCAGAGTAAATGAGAATCATGAGGTCAAAGAAACTGCCTGTAGAGCTCAGAGACAGAATTGTGGCAAGGCACAGATCTGACCAAGGTTACAAAAAAAATTCTGCTGAACTTAAGATTCCTAACAGCACAGTGGCCTCCATAATCCTTAAATGGAAGACGTTTGGGATGACCAGAACCCTTCCTAGAGGTGGCAGTCTGGCCAAACTGAGCAATCAGGGGAGAAGAGCCTTGGTGAGAGAGGTAAAGAAGATCTCAAAGATCACTGTGCCTGAGCTCCAGTCATGAGATGGGAGAAAGTTCTAGGAAGTCAACCATCACTGCAGCACTCCACCAGTCGGGCTTTTATGGCAGAGTGGCCCGACGGAAGCCTCTCCTCAGTGCAAGAAATATATGTATGCGCGCGCACGCACACACACACACACAAAATGGGGCAAAAAAGTATAATTAGTCAGTTAGTTCTCCCACTTAAAAATATGAGGGCCGTAATTTTTGTCATATGCATACATCACCTATGTGAGACAAAATGAGAGAAAAAAAAAAAAAAATCCAGAAAATCACTGTCTGATTTTTAAAGAATTTATTAGCAAATTATGGTGGAAAATAAGTATTTGGTCAATAGAAAATCTCAATACTTTGTTATATACCCTTTGTTGGCAATGACAGAGGTCCAACGTTTTCTAAGTCTTCACAAGGTTTTCACACACTGTTGCTGGTATTTTGGCCCATTCCTCCATGCAGATCTCCTCTAGAGCAGTGATGTTGTGGGGCTGTCGCTGGGCAACACAGACTTTCAACTCCTCCTAAAGATTTTTGGGTGACTGTGGCTCAGTTGGTAGAGCGGCTGTCTGCATGTCGAAGTGTCCTTGAGCCAGACATTGAACCCTAATTTCTAATAATTTGCTCCCAGTGGGCCTGGCAGTGCCTTGCAGGGCAGTTGTCACCCATTAGTGTATGAATGTGTGTGAGTGGGTTTTGGCACTGTGATGGTGTAGATAAAGCGATATATAAGTGCTTTCCATTTACCATTTCTATGGGGTTTAGATTTGGAGACTGGCTAGGCCACTCCAGGACCTTGAAATGCTTCTTACGAAGCCACTCCTTCGTTGCCTGGGCGGTGTGTTTGGGATCATTGTCAAACTCCGACTGCAACGGACAATCAAAACTGCTGAAAGGATTGTCGGTACCCCCCAACCCACCCTTGAGGACTTGCACGCTGCCAGAACTAAGACAAGAGAATGCAAAATCCTCTCGGACCATCCACATCCCGGTCACCAGCTCTTCCAGCTCCTTTCCTCAGGTAGGCGCTACCGATCAATGCAAATTAGAACTAGCAGACATTCCAACAGCTTCTTCCCTCTTGCGATCAACTTCTTAAAAACCTATCCTACAATTCTATTGCAACATTCTGGCAATTTTTTTGACTTGAGTTCGTTGTCACATTTCTGTGGGGCCAATTACATATTACTCGTGCACTCACTGTAGTAGTCTCGCCATGCTGCACTATTTGCATATCTGTTGTTGACCAATACTGGCCACTCATGCCAGAGTAGCATCTGCTCCATTTGCCCACTGACTGAGGAGTGTCTGCAACATTTGCACAATCAACATTGTCCCAGATTATTGCGATACTCATCACTTTAAACTGCATACACTCCTTGAAGTCTTGGCGCCCTTTGCACAATGGTCACTGCACCGGACTATTGCAAAATTAGTCATTTGAACTGCTCTAAGTGCTAGAGGACTCTGCATCTTTTGCACAATTGTCAAAAAATAAATAAATTTTAAAAAATGTACCCGCATTACCAGATAACTATTAACCCTTTATTGCTCAGTGACTGTTTTTTGTCAATGTCTTTATGTCTCAAAGTGTTCGCTATCAATTGATAGCGACTGTTGTCGTACTCGAGCGGCTCCAACTACCGGAGACAAATTCCTTGTGTGTTTTTTGGACATACTTGCAAATAATGATGATTCTGATTCTGAAAGACCCAGCCACATTTCATCATCTATGCATTTGCTGATGGAAGGAGGTTTTCACTCAAAATCTCATGATACATGGTCCCATTCATTATTCCCTTTGCAGAAAAACAGCCCAAAGCATGATGTTTCCACCCCCATACTTTACAGTAGGTATGGTGTTCTTTGGATGCAACTGAGCATTCTTTCTCCCCCAAACACAACAAGTTGGGTTTTTACCAAAATGTTTTGGTTTCATCTGACCATATGATATTCTCCCCATCCTCTTCTGAATCATCCAAATGCTCTCTGGCAAACGTCAGACGTGCCTGGACATGTACTGGCTTAAGCAGAGTGACACGTCTGGCACTGCAGGATTCGAGTCCCTGGCGGCGTAGTGCGTTACTGGTGGTAGCCTTTGCTACTTTGGTCCCAGCTCTCTGCGGGTCATTCACTAGGTCCCCCCATGTGGTTCTGGGATTTTTGGTCACCATTCTTGTGATCATTTTGACCCCACGGGGTGTGATCTTGCGTGGAGCCCCAGATCAAGGGAGATTATCAGTGGTTTTGTATGTCTTCCATTTTCTAATAATTCGTCCCACACTTGATTTCTTCACACCAACCTGCTTACCTATTGCAGATTCAGTCTTCCCTGCTTTGTGCAGGTCTACAATTTTGTTTCTGGTGTTCTTTGACAGATCTTTGGTCTTGGCCATAGTGGAGTTTGGAGTGTGACCGTTTGAGGTTATGGACAGGTGTCTTTTATACTGATGAGTTAAAACAGGTGCCATTAATACAGGTAACAAGTGGAGGACAGAAGAGCCTCTTAAAGAAGAAGTTACAGGTCTGTGAGAGCCAGAAATCTTGCTTGTTTGTAGGTGGCCAAATACTTATTTTACACCATAATTTGCCAATAAATTCTTTAAAAATCGCACAATGTGACTTTTTTGGATTTTTTTCCCCTCATTTTCTTTCTCATATGTGAGGTATACCTATGATGAAACTTACAGGCCTCTCTCATCTTTTTAAGTGGGAGAACTTGCACAATTGGTGGCCGACTAAATAATTTTTTGCCCCACTGTAATATATATATTTCAATCCATTCATTTTCTGTACCGCTTATCCTCACTAGGGTCGTGGCCGTGCTGGAGCCTATCCCAGCTATCTTCGGGCGAGAGGCGGGGTAAACCCTTAACTGGTCGCCAGCCAATCGCAGGGCACATACAAAAAAACTACCATTCACATTCACACCTACGGCAATTTAGAATCTTCAATCAACCTAACACGCATGTTTTTGGGATGTGGGAGGAAACTGAAGTGCCCAGAGAAAACCCACGCAGGCACGAGAAGGACATGCAAATTCGACACAGGTGAGGCAGAGATTTGAACACTGGTCCTCAGAACTGTGAGGTTGATGTGCTAACCAGTCGGACACACATACACACGCACACGTATAGATACATACGTGTGTATGTATATATAAGATTGTATTAACATACTGTGAAAAGTCAAAGGAAATGGGAAAATTTTTTTATCTCAAGATCAGAACATACTGAGATTACAAGGAAAATGGATGCACAGCTCTTACCGGCGAGCCACATAGTAGAACACTGGATTGCCATTCTTTGAAGTACCAGCCTGGTAGAAGATGTTGAGGGTCTTTAATGCTTTAAATTCCTCTTTTTCATGTACCTGGTGTCTGCAAGACAAAAAGAAAACTTAGAACCTTAAAAGCAATATTAAAATATTCTTTAAAGTATCCTTTTATAATGTGAGAGCTTTCAGATTTCATAAACCAATTGGATTGTGCTATAAAAAAGTGCAAAACTGAGATGTAGTCAAGTATTTATTTCCGTTTGCTTCCGAAAACAACCTCGGCAAATTTATAAATTGTAAGTTAACATTTTACAACAAGTTAATTTTTTGTAATGATTAGCAGATGGGTGAGCAAAGTTGAACTGCCTAGACATTTGATGCAATACTATTAAGACATTTCCTGTGTCAAAACGTGGGAGAAAATTAGCAGAATGAGAAACCAACTGAAACATACTGTAGACAGGAAATGAACACTCGTGATACAGTATTTTGGACCAACAGCTTTTTTTTGGAGCAGAAATAAATTATCTGCGGGGTAGAAAGAATGTGCAGGCATTGTGTACGTAGTTAACAAGTTCAGAAGAAAGAAGGTGAATCTTACCTGGTCATGAATTCTTCAAATTTGGAACTAGTCAGGTTGAGGCTGGACCAGTGAGTGTCAGCCACAGGCTTGTGTTCAGGTGGCCCCAGATACGCCAGCAACGTTGCCATTTTGTCAAAAGGACGCCTGCCCACAGCCTTGTGGTCTCTGGAGAAAATAATGTTTTTTTTTTTTTTTTTTAATTAGCAAATAATTCACACCCTGCCATCTATCTAAACTAGAAACAAACAATTGTCGTAAAATATGAATTAATTATATAGGCAGAAGCATTGGGCCACATGCTCACTGCACCTACTGAAGTGAAAATAGAGTAGATTGTTTCACAACATCTCGAGTAGATTGTGGGATTTTCGTTCCTGCCTAGTTTGGGGGGTGGGGTGGGTCCACCTCCCACACTCTGGGGCGGGTAAGTGGGGTGCTGGCTGGAATGTGTGGTGTGGTCCCGGGGTCGGTGCTGCGGGGCTGGGTGGGGTGGCCCTCTTTGTTTGTGGTTGTCCTGTCTGATGGGCCCGACCATCACCGATCACACACTCACACCATCTATCCATCAATCCAATTTATGAGCCGCTTCTCCTCACTAGGGTCGCGGGAGTGCTGGAGCCTATCCCAGCTATCTTCGGGCAGGAGGCGGGGTACACCGTGAACTGGTTGCCAGCCAATCGCAGGGCACATATAAACAAACAGCCATTCGCACTCACATTCACATCTACGGGCAATTTAGAGTCTCCAATTAATGCATGTTTTAGGGATGTGGGAGGAAACCGGAGTGCCCGGAGAAAACCCACGCAGGCACGGGGAGAACATGCAAATTCCACACAGGCGGGGCTGGGGATTGAACCCCAGTCCTCAGAACTGTGAGGCTGATGCTCTAACCAGTCGGCCACCATGCCCCCACACTCAAACCACTCACTGTAAATATTTATCTCACTAGTCACACCTGGGCATGCGTACATATCCAAGGGTTCCTGGGGGACTGGTATGGGGTCGGGAGGGTGCGGGGGTCGGACCGGGTTTCAGTAGGTCAGTGCCATTTTCCAGTCCGGGCGCCCTGCCCTTCTACCCTGCCTGCCCCCCAGGATTTTAATGCATCACACACACGGTGGGGGTGGCATTGGGTCCCTGCGGCCTCCTCCAGGTGGCCGGTTGTTGTGGCGTCTCGGTGGGGCCGGCAGACCACCCTGGGTCCCTCGGGGTGGGACGTGTCCCATCTACCGGGCTTCTCTCGGGTGGACGCCTGAGCCCAATCCAGTCGCTCGATTGATTGGGTGGGGTCTTCAGCCTCCGTAGTACACGCACAGCAATTACAGGACACGTCGGTCAGTCATTGTGCATGCAAAACGGTGTCAATTCACTTGCATGTGTCCACAGGCACACACCCCTGGGACTTTTTCGCTGGGTGTGGTGCCACTCACTTGTTGCGACAAACAACTCATGAATATGCAAATTGCTTGGTTATGCCCTCACTCACACTTTCATCCTATAGACTTTTATAATTTACACTCCCACCACATTTCAGTTGTACAGCCGGGTTCACGACCCTTGCCCTGCATGCTTCTTCTCCTGTCCTTGTCTTGTCCTATCTTGTCCTGTGCTGATTCTCAATAAAAATCCATTATAATACTAAGAAACCACAGCGGCAGCTTAAAAACTCCACTGTGACACAGTAAAACTGTTCCGGCATAAAAGGGCTACAGATCCTCCATTCTGCTTGACTTAACAGCCGAACAGGACAAAATAAATAAAATTTAAAAATGACGCACAGTCATGCTGGAACAAAACCTTCCCTTCCCCAAACAGATTCCACAAATTTGTAAGTATATAATTGTGTAACAGGTCTACATTAAATTTCAGGATCGGGGTCTAGTCCAACACCTGATTAATTAATTAACTGATTAAGAAGTGTGTCTGGTTACTTTTGTCGATATAGCGTACATCAAGCTGACCTGTTGCTGGAGAGGTACTGGCCAATTCTCTCCTGGTTGTTCCATAATAATCGGTGGAGCGCGAGCACATTACCATCACTGATGAAGGACAAACTGTGGTTCACGGAGTCACTTGGTGGAGAGTCTGATGCTATGTCCAAGAAAAAACTGGAGAAACCAGGAATAAAACACAAATTAGACTTAAACATGAAGTAATGTATATATTCATACACATTATATTCGAATAAGTCACTATCAGTGACGACTGCAATAGGGGCAGGTGTGGCAGCCCCGCCAGACCACCGTATGGTGCATCATTTTATTTTTATTTTTTTTACAACATACCTTCATTTTTGTAATTTAACATATAATTAGGATGAGCAGTTTGGAAAATGGCTAGATGGATAATCATATACACTGTTCCAACTTTGTATGCATATAGGGTTCTAGCTAAACAATTGTGTTTTTGATTTTTCTGGGAAGCATTTGCATATTATGTCCCCAAAGTGTTCTGCAAATTGACTGTTTGTTGTACTAGAGCGGCTCCAACTACCGGAGACAAATTCCTTGTGTGTCTTGGACATACTTGGCAAATAAAGATGATTCTGATTCTGATATGTTAAAAGTATAATTTGTGTAAATAGGGGTGTCCCGATCTGATCTTTTGATCAGAAATCGGTCCGTGGCAAATTAGTATCATATCGGACTGGATCTAAAAATACAAGCAGTCCATTCCATTCCATCCGATCCAGCAGCGCCCAGACGCCATGCAAATCCCACGTATCACTAGAACAGGTTGCTAAGGTGCTAATATAGTAGCAAGCAGTAAGAGTGACTGTTGCTTGCTTAGTCGTTTACTGACACTCCAGTTGAAGTTCACTGTAAAACTAAACTCACATGGCAAAATAATTACACCTATTGAATGTTCAAATACATCACAGACTTCGTTTTTTCTTAATTTTTGTTCACAAAAATCACGACCTCAAAGCTAATACACAATGAATGAAAAACACCATTGACGAGCTAACGAAAATTACCATCGAACTTGCAAAATAATGAATATTGGTACACAAACGCTGTGTAAACACATACAAGCGTGCAATATAACAATATTGGAATACAGTCTTCAAATTCTGTGAAGAATGAGTTATAATAATAATACTTAACCGTAACAACTCATTTCTTTGTTACTGCAATGTGTATCTCATTGCGTGTATCACACTACCCCTCAGAGGTGAAGATGTGTGCAGCAGGAACAGTGATTGCCAATAAAACTAAACCGCAGTTACAACAGTAAGTGTAAGTGTATTGCCGCAGATGTGGAGAAAGCAAATGACATTCCCACCATATACTGACAGTAACAAAAATAACTGAGTTGAACTTTGTTATTCTGCACTTTAAAAATATAACTTGTATTTAATATTGAGATTATTTTTCATGGTTTACTAATTTTGTATTTACTCCATTCAAATGTAGAATATGATTATGTACAAGTTAGGCAATTTAAATATATAGTTTTGTTATTGGTTTTATTGACGTTATTTTTCAGGATTTCCTAATATATTTTTTTCATTTATTTAATTTAATTTTAGTACATTCTTATTTTCAAAGTTACTTGATGTCACATTGGTTAATTGAGTCACTTTGGTTAATAATAAATGGGTTCGTTTTTCTCATACCATATTGGCTGATTATTCTCATCTGTTGGAGTAATATCAGTTCATCAAGCCTTTTCTAAAATTACATACTACAAAATAAGTAAAGTATGTATGGTTATTGATGTCTGATCGGACCGAATTCTGTATTGGCCAAAATTCAAGGCTGCAATATTGGTTTTGTATCGGAAGTGAAAAAGTTGGATAGGGACATCCCTGTGTGTAAATGCCTATGAAGACCCTTATGACATCTAAAATTATTTGAGAGGTTTTAACCTGCATTCTATGTACTGTAAGTGTGTTACATTTATGAAATCAATGAACGGCTAGAGACAAAAAAATATTTCTGCATGCAACAAAACTAAGCTCCAATAGTTACTTTCAAATAAAATACCCAATGTCTATTTGAGTCCTCGTAAATATGAATTAAAAATCCAAACTCAAATTATCCACCTGCAGCAAACCAAAAATGCCATCTGCTACTGCGTGCCATCATTTTATTACATATAGAGGGATCTCGTTTGAGGCGCGTCCCGCGTCTGAAACAAAAAACAATTAGCAGGGATGCATAAAGTACAATCAATCTACGTCTTCTGACGCAGAGCTATGGTTGAGTACTCTGGTGTGGTGCTGGAAAGCCGACGTATGCATTTTTGGGGGGACGAGACAGGACTCTAGAGTGCGACGAATTTGGTCGCATATGCGTCCTAATTTCCGAATGGTGTGGCAAAAAAAAAAAAAAAAAAAAAAGAGGTTGCGTACAGGTGCCCAGCCATTTGAGGACGACAAATTTTTTTACACAACTTGAAAGCAGACACACGATGGGTTTCATCATCTTGGTCTCTAAACCAATCAGCAATAGTGAAGAGTGGGGACCCCTCTATCTGATTGGCTATGTGCGCGTCTGTGTGCGTGCATGAAAATGATAGAATGTTATAATGGCCAAATAAAATTAATATTAATTGCTCAGTCTTCATCCCATGAGATCTGGCTTTCAGTGTAAAACGGCTGGTACATCTTCAAGCAGAGAATAAACCAGGAATCTTTACCGCTCCAGTATCTCTTTATATTTGGTGTCTATGGTAAAACATGACAGAGGGGGTCAAACATCAGCTGTTATGATGCATATTTTGAGCAAATTAACCACATTATTTTAAAATTACAAAATTATGATCTTCAAATTTGAAATTCCCTTTCAACAAACGAACAAACGGAGATAAAAACAAATGACTCATTATTCATTTCCCAAAGAAACAAGGAGCCGCAGCAGAAGGCATATGAAAGGGCCACATGCGGCTCTGGAGCTGAGGGTTGCACACCATTGAACTTGGCTGTCCCAAAAAAACATTGACACCTTTGTTTTCCTGACAAAGAACCTTACAGTGGCCAAAGAACTGTCCATAATCAGACAATGTTGTTGTTGTGACTCACAACATAAGTTGGACATTATTTTTGGGTTTAAATGTTCAAGAGAAAAGACGTTCACGGTTTTGTTCAAACGTTTAACAGTGCTTGATATGGTATCAAAAAAATAAAATAAAATTCCAATTTTATTTTAAATTGTATGCCTATTAACATCCTAAAATTATTTGTAATTAATAAAAATACAGAGAATTTAAATTTCCAAGTTTTGTCATTTATTATTACACTGCTTTTACTGATGTTTACAGCTTTTACCATGGGATCCAGGTACTTTATACAGGTAGAATACCTAGGTCATAAATTTGGTTTAGTGACAACACTATGGCAGATGGCGTGAAAGTGTTAAATGACCTCTGTGTAGTTTGTAACCGGCCATTTCCTGCGAGGTAAAAACAAAAAACAAAAAAAGAACTGCACTTTCATAATTTTCAAGCAATGTGTTGCATTGAACACACCATTGCAAAAGATTGCATTGAGATTGCACATAAAAGGCAGGATAAAAACTACACCCCAAACAAAACGTATTGAAAACTTGCAAAGCATCCTTTTTTATTTATTTATTTGTATTGTTTTATTTTTCCAAAGCATCCGTCAAAGGAAATCTACAGTATGAGGGTGGATGATAGTTGACCTCCAAACAGAAACTCTGAGAGGTAATTCTTGCATCCACAAATAATAGAGGTAGAAACTATCCACGGGTTTAAAATTTCAATGAATAAGAGTTGTTAAGGTGATATCAAAGAGGGGCTTCCCATGTAAACATGTAACTTGATCAGCAAAGATTTTATTTGTTCGAAATCTCATTTGTATCATCTCTGTAATAACAGAAATAGGACTTTTTTAGAGGTTTTACTTTTTTTTTTTATAATTGTAGCGGATAATTTGTAAGACTATTTTCAATAATTCTGAAAAGCAATACTGCTGCCTTCATGGTAGTTAGGTTTAACAAAATCCTCATTGTAAAAGCTAATATAATTGTTGATCCTTAAAAAAATTTCAACGTAAACTGCATTACATTTTTAGTAAAACGAACAAAAACTACATCTGTAATAATTTGGAACAGTGTACATTCATCATACATGTATTTTATGGAATATTAATAAGCCTATTTTTAAAAACTGTAAATAAACTTACAATGCTAGCAAAAGATAGTAATGTGTGTCAATCTGACTTCTTGTCCCTGTCGGCCCTCAGTACATGGGCACAGTGCAATTATCCCCTGATTTACCATTCAAAGAAGCTAGTGGCTGGTATATGTTAATAATGATTTTCATTAGGCTTAGAATGTACTGCAGTTTTCCAGGTATGGAGGCTGCCGAAGTGGTTGCCAACCAACGTTCTTCATGTAAAAATTCCACTGATCACCATTTACTATTTCTATACATAGAGCAAGTCTGTCTGAGCAGGTAAGGAAAGCAATGGTGGTTAGCGGTCAGTCAAGGCATTGAGTCAATGTCTGTCTTACCTCCGGGCTGAATCAAAGTTGTTCTTCACAAAATCATTGAAAGGCCTCATGTGCTCTTCCTTTGTAAATAAGACATGGTTTGCAATGCTCTGCAAAATCTAAAGGAAAAGATGGGATTGACAATTATAGGAACAACCAGTAAAACTGACGCCCTCCACTGATCTAAGCTTTAAGGCGGTGAGTGTCCATCGCCCTAGTCAAGATGATCTGGTCTGAAGACAATCAAGATAAAACTCTTTGCCCTTAATGCTAGGTGGTATGTGTGGAAAACAGGATTAAGGTGAACGTGGAGCCTTACATTGTTAGTGGGGGAACAGCCTCAAACTCAGTTTTTGTCAACCATTGACATCCAGTGCAAATTCAAATAAAACATTTTCCAAATGGTCACTGAGTGGCCCTGAGGATGTAGGTCCAATCAATAAATTAATGCAACTGTATGAAATAATCTGTTTTTTAAATTTCTTAATCTAAATGAATTTTATTTTCTTCTTGAATATTTCTTTTTCCTCATACAGTGGGAGGAAAAAGTATGTGAATCCTTTGGAATTTTTTTAAATTTCTGCATAAATTGCTCACCCCTCCTTGAGCCGTTTGTGTGTTTCAATGATCAGAGGAGCTAAATTGTCTGGGGCTTCACGCCCCTGGTAGGGTCACCATGGCAAACAGGTCCTCGGTGAGGGACCAGACAAAGCACGGCTCAAAGACCCCTTATGACGAAGACAAAATATGGACTCAGGTTTCCCTTGTCCGGATGCGGGTCACCGGGGCCCCCCTTTGGAGCCAGGCCTGGAGGTGGGGCTCGAAGGAGAGCGCCTGGTGGCCGGGCCTGCACCTATGGGGCACAGCCCGAAAGGGTAACTTCCCATGGGCTCACCACCTGTGGGAGGGGCCATAGGGGTCGGGTGCAGTGCGAGCTGGGTGGTGGCCGAAGGCGGGGACCTTGGCGATCCGATCCCCGGATACAGAAGCTGGATCTAGGAATGTGGAATGTCACCTCTCTGGCAGGAAGGAGTCTGGTGTGTGAGGTCGATAAGTTCCGACTAGATCTAGTCTGACTCGCCTCTACGCACAGCTTGGGCTCTGGTACCAGTCCTCTCGAGAGATGTTGGACTCTCTTCCACTCTGGAGTTGCCCACGGTGAGAGGCGCCGAGCAGGTGTGGGTATACTTATTGCTCCCCGGCTCGGCGCCTGTACGTTGGGGTTCACCCCGGTGGACGAGAGGGTAGCCTCCCTCCGCCTTTGGGTGGGGGGACGGGTCCTGACTCTTGTTTGTGCCTATGCACCAAACAGCAGTTCAGAGTACCCACCCTTTTTGGAGTCCTTGGAGGGGGTGCTGGAGAGCGCTCCCGCTGGGGACACCATCATTCTGCTGGGGGACTTTAATGCTCACATGGGCAATGACAGTGAGACCTGGAAGGGCGTGATTGGGAGGAACGGCCCCCCCCGATCAGAACCCCCCGCTGGGGACTCCATCGTTCTGCTGGGGGACTTTAATGCTCATGTGGGCAATGACATTGAGACCTGGAAGGGCGTGATTGGGAGGAACGGCCCCCCCGATTAGAGCCCGAGCGGTGTTCTGTTATTGGACTTCTGTGCTCATCACGGCTTGTCCATAACGAACACCATGTTCAAGCATAAGGGTGTCCACACTTGCACTTGGCACAAGGACACCCTAGGTCGCAGTTCGATGATCAACTTTGTGGTCGTATCATCGGACTTGCGACCACATGTCTTGGACACTCGGGTGAAGAGAGGGACGGAGCTGTTAACTGATCACCACCTGGTGGTGAGTTGGCTCCGATGGTGGGGGAAGATGCCGGTCCGAAATGGCAGGCCCAAAAGTATTGTGAGGGTCTGCTGGGAACGTCTGACGGAATCCCCTGTCAGAAGAAGTTTCAACTCCCACCTCCGACAGAACTTTTCTCATGTTCCGGGGGAGGCAGGGGACATCGAGTCCGAGTGGACCATGTTCCGAGGCTCCATTGCTGAGGTGGCCGACTGGAGCTGTGGCCGTAAGGTGGTTGGTGCCTGTCGTGGAGGCAATCAACGAACCTGTTGGTGGACACCAACAGTAGGGTATGCCATCAAGCTGAAGAAGGAGTCCTATCGGGCCTTTTTGGCCTGTGGGACTCCTGAGGCAGCTGATGGGTACCGGCTGGCCAAGCGGAATGTAGCTTTGGTGGTCGCTGAAGCAAAAACTCGGGCACGGGAGGAGTTTGGTGAGGCCATGGAGAAAGACATCCGGACGGCTTCGAGGAAATTCTGGTCCACCATCCGGCGTCTCAGAAGGGGGAAGCAGTGCACCACCAACACTGTGTATAGTGGGGATGGGGCGCTGCTGACCTCTACTCGGGATGTTGTGAACCGGTGGGGAGAATACCCCACCGGTTCCTCCTCAATTCCACCGACACGCCTTCCCATGAGGGAGCAGAATCTGGGTTCTCTGAGGCGGGCTCTCCTATCTCTGGGGTTGAGGTCACCGAGGTGGATAAAAACCTTATCGGTGGCAGGGCCCCGGGGGTGAATGAGATTCGCCCGGAGTTCCTCAAGGCTTTGGATGTTGTAGGGCTCTCCTGGTTAACATGCCTCTGCAACATCGTGTGGACATCGGGGACAGTGCCTCTGGATTGGCAGACTGGGATGGTGGTCCCCCTTTACAGGGGGATCATACTCCTCAGCCTCCCTGGTAAGGTCTATTCAGGGGTGCAGAAGAGGAGAGTCCGTCGGGAAGTTGAATCTCAGATTCAGGAGGAGCAGTGTGGTTTTCATCCTGGCCGTGGAACAGTGGACCAGCTCTACACTCTTAGCAGGGTCCTTGAGGGTGCATGGGAGTTCGCCAACCAGTCGACATGTGTTTTGTGGACTTGGAGAAGGCGTTCAACCGTGTCCCTCGGGGTGTCCTGTGAGGGGTGTCCTGTGAGGGGTGGTTCGGGAATATGGGGTACCGAACCCCCTGATACGGGCTGTTCGGTCCCAGTACGACTGGAGTCAGAGTTTGGTCCACATATCCAGGAGTAAGTCAGACTCATTTCCGGTGAGGGTTGGACTCCACCAAGGCTGCCCTTTGTCACCGATTCTGTTCATATCTTTTATGGACAGAATTTCTAGGCGCAGCCGAGGCGCAGAGGGGGTCCGGCTTGGTGGCCTCAGTATTGCATCTCTGCTTTTTGCAGATGATGTGGTTCTGTTGGCTTCATCAATCCGTGAACTCCAACACTCACTAGAGCAGTTCGCAGCTGAGTGTGAAGCGGCTGGGATGAGAATCAGCACCTCCAAATCTGAGACCATGGTCCTCAGTCGGAAAAGCGTGGCAGGCTCTCTCCAGGTCGGGGATGAGATCCTGCCCCAACTGGAGGAGTTCAAGTATCTTGGGGTCTTGTTCACGAGTGAGGGAAGAATGGAACGGGAGATTGAAAGGCGGATCGGCTGCAGCGATGCGGACTTTGTATCGATCCGACGTGGTAAAGAAGGAGCTAAGTCGGAAGGCGAAGCTCTCGATTTACCGGTCAATCTACGTTCCTACCCTCACCTATGGTCACGAGCTGTGGGTCGTGACTGAAAGAACAAGATCCCGGATACAAGCGGTCGAAATGAGTTTCCACCGCTGGGCTGTCTGGGTTCTCCCTTAGAGATAGGGTGAGAAGCTCGGTCATCCGGGAGGATCTCGAAGTAGAGCCGCTGCTCCTCCACATCGAGAGGAGCCAGATGAGGTGGCTGGGGCATCTAATTTGGATGCCTCCCGGACGCCTCCCTGGTGAGGTGTTCCGGGCACATCCCACCGGGAAAAGACCCCGGGGACGACCAAGGACACGCTGGAGAGACTACATCCTTCGGCTGGCCTGGGAATGCCTCGGGATCACCCGGAAGAGCTGGATGAAGTGGCTGGGGAGAGGGAAGTCTGGGCGTCCCTGCTAAAGCTACTGCTCCCGCGACCCTACCTCGGATAAGATGTAGAAAATGGATGGATGGATAAATTGCTCATAGAATTGATGCACAGCCGCCCCCTAAAGACGATCGTCAAGGGTCCGGGGTGGCTTTGATGACCCCCTCCGGGTGGATGCCCAGGGCCACCACCGCATCCGGCGGCCATCTCTAAAAGTGTTGATGTAAATCAGTCCACGGTGAGATAAATTGCCTGTAAGTGGAGAAAGTTCAGCACTGTTGCTTCTTTCCCAAGCAGTGACCGTCCTGTGAATATGACTGCAATTGAATTTGACTCATTGAATTTGTCTCCCTGAAATACCTCAGGCAGGTGAACTCACGCAACCACTCATTCCACAAACAGACTGATCCTCACAGAATGAGTCAGACTTATTACCAGGATGTCTCCTCTGGCACACTGAGTTTATTGGGGAGAAAGTAAGCACTGATTTTCCTCTGTCATTGTTCATGCTTCAGGGTCCGAAATATTCAAGTTTTTTTGTATTGCAATTATTGCTATATAAAATTATTTTGTATTTATTTTGAGATTTGTGTAGCAATATTTTTGACACGCTGTTTTAGGCAGTAATTTGAATACATGTTCCAGTAAATATTCAATCAATGTCTAGTTTTATGCTTAGCTACCCTAAATTTAAATATAGAGGCTATATAAATTAGATGAATCAACTAGTCTAATTGTTTGCTGATCATGTCAATGAAAGTGTTTTCTCTGGTTACTAGTAATTATTATACTTACCATTTCTAATGTATTTACTACAATGAAAAGCCGACACACTGCAAATGCCAAATTAACGGAAATGAGCCTAATGAATATTCATGGTTTCACTAAATTCAAATGTTTTTTTTCATTTTTTTTTTATAAATTATAATTAATCGGGTTAAATGAACTTGAATCAATTAAATTTCACAATACATCGTTTCACCTAATCATCACGTCAATCTTTCGTCTTGTTCAGGAGTTAATGTTGGTTGGCAAGCCAAGCTAATTTGTGCATTATTGCCAACAACTGGGATAAGGTGTGGAGCAGAAGTTTGTAAGCAAAAAAAAATATATATATATATTCAACAATTATTATTTTTTTTAAATAATTAAAAATAAAAAGCTAATTTACTGGTCACACATGCGCGAGTAGATGAAAAATTTACTTGCATTTTCTGAAATTTTAGGGGCAAAACACCACCATTTATGGGCAGTCTGGAACCCTGTGCACATCTGAAATTTGAAGCTTGGATGTGCCATACCACTACTGGCAAAATATTCTGTGGACAGATTAAACCAAATTTGAATCTTTTGGGAGGAACACACAAAGCCATTTGTGGAGAAAAAATGGCACAGCACACCAGGCATCAAAACCTTATCCCAACTGTAAAGCATGATGGAGGGAGCATCAATGTATGGGCATGCTTAGCTCCCGCAGAGCCTGGACAGCTTACTGTCATCAATGGAAAAATTAACTCACAGGTTTATAAAGATATTTTGCAGAACTTGAGGCTTGATCTGTTCAACAGTTGAAGCTCAAACGAGGATGGGTGTTAGAACAGGACAACTATCAAAAACACCGAAACAAATCAACAAAAAAATGACTTCAGAAGAACAAAATTCATGTTCTAGAGTGGTCAAATTCCTGACCTCAACCCGATTGAGACACTGTGGCATGACCTCAAAAGAGCTAATCACACCAGACATCTCAGGAATCTGAACTGCAACACTTTTGTAAAGAAGAATAGTCCTAAAGTCATCCTGATCGTTGACCACATCTGATCAGCAACTACAGGAAACCTTTGGTTGAGGGAAGGTTATTGCTATCAAAAGGTGGGTCAACCACTTAATAAATCCAAGCGTACGCTTACTTTTACCTTACTGTGCTGTGAATGTTTACGTTATGCTCTACAAAAAATATAAACATATACAGACTCTGTTTATTCTTGTGATTTAGATGATGATCTGTCTACATTTTATTCCAATTTATGCAGAAACTTGAGAAATTCGAAAGGTTTCACATACTTTTTTCTCCCATTGTATACACTAATTTCTGCTCACAGTACACAGTATATACAAAAACAGGCGAATGCATTTTAAAAAGTTAACATGAGTGCCTTTGTACCTTTATGCCCTAATTGCACTGGAATGAATGTTGAGCAATGAGCCACCACTTTTGTAGTGGCAAACCATTGATCATTACATAAAAAAGCAGTGCCGTTACGCTTCGCTCAATTTATCCATCCATTGTCTGTACCACTTTATCCTCACAAGGGTCGTGGGCGTGCTGGAGCCTATCCCAGCTATCTTCGGGCGAGAGGCGGGGTACACCTTGAACTGGTCGCCAGCCAATTGCAGGGCACATATAAACAAACAACCATTTGCGCACACAATCACACCTCAGGGCAATTTAGAGTTTTCAATCAACCTACCATGCATGTTTTTGGGATGTGGGAGGAAACCGGAGTGCCTGGAGAAAACCCACGCAGGCACGGGGAGAACTTGCAAATTCCACACAGGCGGGGCCGGGATTCGAACCCCGGTCCTCAGACCTGTGAGGCAGATGTGCTAACCAGTCGTCCACTGTCCCGCCCAAACCATTGATCATTACATAAAATAAAAATAGCAGTGCTGTTATGCTCAATTTAATTATTTTGTTTAATCCCCTTACCTTAGACATAAGTTTGAGACCCCGTTCTATCCTAGGAAGAGGTTTTTTCTCCAAGATGCCAGCCTCATATGGGGATACAATAGCCGGATTAACAAATCGCAGAAACATGGCGCTGCCCACGGCACCAATACTGTTCTGTGGGAATCTCTGACTCACCACCTGTGTGAAGGAGCATAAAAGAAGCAGGGGCAGTTGAAAAGAGAAAAACAAATGAGATGTCAGACAAAAATAATGTAGTAGGTTTGGGAGAGGCACCAGGAAAAGGCAAAGAGAAGGACAAAAACATGAATTTCGATGAAGGGCATAATGAAGTAATAATTTGAAAAGTAATTATCTAATATCAGGATCTCAAGATGACCAGAGAAAGGTGAGCCATGGCAACATAAATGCTGGTTTCAGAAAAAGGAAAAGTGAATAATACTCTGAATTAATGTGTGGCTCCAACCAGAGCAAAAGTGAATCTCACTCCAGAAAAATAAAGTTTAGGTCAGGACAATGACAGAGAGAAAAAAAATAATGAACTCAACCACATTGAGAAGAAAATGTGTTGAAGAATGTAGACCGATATTTAGCCAGTGAATGACAGATGTAGAAGTATAGGTTGTGATGCCAAAAGGTGGAGGAGCCAAATTGGTGACTATTATCTTGTTTGGAAACAAGACAGGATTGTACGTGATAAATGCCACTTCATAAATTATTGTGGGTTACAACAAAAATCTCTGAAACTGCAATGTAATTCAGCACTTGTCAAACTTCTAATACAGAAGACTTTGTACAAGCAAAAGGAAATGTTTGCAATTGTCATTTGGGGAATTGCGACCATTTTGCATGATAATTAATGATTATGTTTAATGTGCTAGCTGTTTCAAACCAATTTCAGGGAATACGGTATAGCTCTAATAAACTTAACTTCTCTTTAATAGCTGTCAAATGAAACTAAAAAGTCAATTTATATTGTATGGCATATATGATCTGAGTAATTAGACAGAAAAATAAGTCTAAAGATCATCTCGTACAAGAAAGTTAGGTGGATGAAAAACAAAAAAGTAATTATCACTTAAATAGTTACAAAGGTATTTTCCATGGTTTGAAAGCACTATAGAAAATATGTTAAAAATTTAGACTACGCCGGCAGAGCATTGCAATTACCGTAATTTGTGTATAATGCACATTTGTTTCCCCAAACAATTGTCAAAGGTCAAGTGCGTATTATACATAGGTATGGGGGGAAATGAAAACATTTTCACATTCTAAAATTGTATGCCGCCATCTAGAGGTTTTGAAAAAGCTGTACACTTTCATTCCAATATGACAGGGTTACGTACGTATGACTGCATATATGCATAGTTGTCGTCATAAGTTTACATACCCTGGCAGAATTTGTGAAATATTGTGTTTTTCCAAATACAACTGATGACTGGACAACAACCATCATTAATTTCTTTATGGTTTTGTTTTGTTTAATGATAATGCTTTTATAAAATGCTTGATTAATTTGAATCTCAAAATAAAATTAAATGTGTTTCGCATGGCCCTTCTCTTTTCTTTAAAGAATTGTATCCATCTTATAAATTCTGCCTCGGTAATCAAACATATGAGCACAACTGTGTGTTTGGGTAGAAGCAAAATCATGCATTGTAAAAATTAATTATAAATAGGTAGAAGGGTTTTCCAGAATTTTCAAGTCCAGTTTGGGGGTGCGCATTATACATGAGAAATTGCAGGTACATTTTGGCATTGAAAATACATTTTGGTATCTTGGACAAATACCTATTGACACCAAAATAATCAACAGCATTTAACAAAAATTTTATTGAAAAACATAAGATGTAAAAAAATACTATATTGTATTTGTTTATATTATATATTATGATGTATTTTTCAATACCTGTCATTAGAATGCCCCTTTATTTTCTTTCAATGACAGTACTTTTGTTTTTCCAGTGTCATTTTGCAATTTCTAATTCCTGGATTGCACATTCAAGTGTCTTTTTTCACTTTTAATCTAATGTGTTTTGGCCTGTATGGTAGCGATAGGAATTTCAGCTCTCGGTTCTTTCGGGATCGGCTCCCTAAACAGGGTTAGGGTTTGGGGTTAGTTGTTCCAACTAATTAGGACCAAATTATTTGTAAAAGGAATTACCAATCTAAAACATATTATATTATACACATTCATTATTTATGTGGCTTCAATTTACAGTGCTAAAAAAAATTAACCGTAAAAAATAAACAAAGGATCATCAAAAAGGTGTGATATTTTTGTATTGTTGAACTATTCTTGCAGCAGCAACAGCTGCAGGAGACACTTGCACGTTTCTTAACAGCAAGTTCTCCTCTAACTGAATGGATGAACAGTGCACATATGCCAGTTACTGGTTGTTTGTGGAGCCGGTCTGATATGAAATCTTAATTTTACAAAGTCTGCACGCTGCTGTCCACTACAGTAACTTTAAACTTGAAAATGTTTATAGATTTTACTTTTTTTTTTTTTGCGCTTATTTCTTTTCACCTTGGTTGCGTGTAGTCTCTGACTATACAGCAATGCTCTCTCACGCTCCATTGTCTCTCCCTCACTCCAGTTTTTGAGCTCACTGTACTGTGCATCTGTAATTTCCCCTTTTGCCCATTTGCTTAGTGTCGACACAGAAGCCACCACACACATTGACAAATCTTATGCTGCTTTAACAGAAAAAATACAATAAAAAAAAAAAATACGCCGATTGTTCACTTCAAAGAGCTCTAAGAACAGTATAATTCACACCAAAACTTCACTACTGTATGGGAGGGACCATTATTGCTAAATGCACAGTCAGTCAGCCATTAGAGTGAAATTAAGCCCGACAGTAGGGGTCCTGCTTCCCCTTGAAGGTTACAACATAGCAATATAACAATATATGAGTAACTGAACACAATTTATAAACTATTTCACTAGACTCGATTCCATGGATTGACTAATACAAAACTGCCAATGTAGGAGGTTGAATATGTGAGCATGAAGCAGTCATAAAATTTTGCTTGGTGAAAAGAACAGGTGTTTTATATGTTACTATTATGTAAATTCTAGGTAATGTGAAAAAAAGAAACGTGTGTGCAAACCAGAAAGTTGGAATTGAAAAATGACACTGACAAAATAAAATAAAAGCATTGTCAGTCAGTGATAAAGGCCATGGAAGGGGAAGGCCGAAAACTGACATAAAAAAAAAAAAACATAAGATAAAAGAAATCCAAATAAGATTGTATTTTTAAATGTTCGTGCATACATTTTTCAAGTGCATGTTTTCAATGCCAATTGTTGTTTTTGTGTTAAATCTTTTTTTACCATGCCAAAACTGATTTTCAATGGCAAACAGTAACGGCAGTATTCTGGCTTCATAATTAGTGGCAAACATTTGCAATTAATGAATGTGGTAGACTACATGAAAAGATGAGGACATGAGAGATGCTGGTGTACAACCTGGGATAGCAGTGTTATCTTTGGAAATATGACACGCTCAACCACAAAATAGTACATTTTTCAGTGACAAATTACATAAGCGCCAGGAGTTGAGACAATCCTCTGAGAAATAATGAGCAGCCCATTTCAGTTTTTATTTGCTCATCATAAAGTTAGTTCTGTAAACATGAAGCAACCAGCGAAGTTTGTTGATCAATGTACAGTAGTCCCTTGTTTAGCGCGGGGACTACGTTCCAGACCACCCCCGTAATAGACAAAATCTGCATAGTAGCAACCAAGTATTTATTGTATTATTCATATATACACTCTATTGTCAAAAGTATTCGTTCACCTGTCTTGACTCACGTATGTACTTAAGTGACATCCCATTCCTTATCCATAAGGTTCAATCTGATGTCGGCTTCAACAGCTTCAACTCTTCTAGGAAGGCTCTCCACAAGGTTTAGGAGAGTGTTTCTGGGAATTTTTAACCATTCTGACATGTCAATTTAGACGCACAGCTGGAGAAGATCTGGTCAATTTTCAAAATAAAACATTTGACACCCGAAACGCAATACAACGGAAATTATATAAATTAGTCATTCTTTCTAATGCGGCCCGGTAACAAATGCCTCACGGACCAGGACCGGTCCGGTCCGCGGACACCAGGGGTTGGGGTCCCACTGCTCTAATTCATCCCGTAGGTGTTCTATCAGGTTTAGGTCAGGACTCTGTGCAGGACAGTCAAGTTCATCCAGACCAGACTCTGTCATCCATGTCTTTATAGACCTTGCTTTGTGCACAGTCATGTTAGAAGAGGAAGGGGCCAGCTCCAAACTGTTCCACAAAGCATGGATCATGAAATTGTCCAAAACCTCTTGGTATGCTTAAGCATTCAGAGTTCCTTTCACTGGAACTAAGGGGCGAAGCCCAGCTCCTGAAAAACAATTCCACTCCTTCATCACCCTTCCACCAAACTTTAAACTTGGCACAATGCAGTCAGACAAACCAGACTCCTCCATCAGCTTGCCAGATGGAGAAGCATGATTCATCACTCCAGAGAACAAGTCTCCAGTGCTCTCGAGTCCAGTGTGTTACAACAGCGTGGCTTCGTAGTAAAAGAGTGCGGGTACTAGACTGGCCTAGACATCAGCACCAACTTCTATATTTGGCAAAACCTGAAGCATTTCCTTCTGCTTCAGGTACAGTGGGCCAAAAAAGTAATTAGTCGGGCCACCAATTGTGCAAGTTCTCCCACTTAAAAAGATGAGAGGCCTGCAATTTTCATCATCCCGGGCTGGATGACTGCTTGGCATTGGGGCTCTCCTCTCATGCACCGCCGCTGCTCCCTGGGCTCCCTCCCTTATCGTTCCCTTGTCGGGCGCCCCTATCCGTCCTCCTTTTCAACAAACAAGGGACACCACGGGCTGGGCGGGGACTGGCTGCATCGTGGACCCTGCAGGTTGAAGGTGGGTGGGGGTGTCTTGCTCTCCTGGGGGTAGGGGGCTTGGGACAATGGGGGTCGGCTGGGTAGGTGGCATTGGGTCCCTGCGGCCTCCTCATGGAGTTCACGACCCTTGTCCTCCATACTTCTTCTCCCGTCCTTGTCCTGTCCTTCCCTCAGAGGCTATAAGCACTACTGCTCCATACAACACTTATATTTAATGTGTCATTGTTCTCGAAAATATAAAGATTTTCTTTGATCATCTTGTTTACAGTTAGTGCTTTGTCTTTTGTCTTCTTTTCTCACTCCCCTCTAGAAACTGCGTTCTGTTCGACTGATCGACTCTGATTCCCAATAAATACCCATTTATAATACTAAGAAACCACAGCAGCAGCTTAAAAACTCCACTGTGACAGTAAAACTGTTCCGGCATAAAGGGATACAAAACCTCCATTCTGCTTGACCTAACAGCCGAACAGGACCAAAAAAAAATAAAAAAAGTCATTTTCATCATAGGCATACCTCGCCTATGAAAAAAAAAAAAATCCTGAAAAATCACTTTGATTTTTAAAGAATTTATAAGCAAATTATGTTGGAAAATAAGTATTTGGTCAATATCAAAAGTTAATCTCAATACTTTGTTATATACCCTTTGTTGGCAATGACAGAGGTCCAACGTTTTCACACACTGTTGCTGGTATTTTGGCCCATTCCTCCATGCAGATCTCATCTAGAGCAGTGATGTTTTTTGGGGGCTGTTGCTGGGCAACACAGACTTTCAACTCCCTCCAAACATTTTCCTATGGGTTTGAGATCTGGAGACTGGCTAGGCCACTGCAGGACCTCGAAATGCTTCTTACGAAGCCACTCCTTCGATGCCCGGGCAGTGTGTTTGGGATCATTGTCATGCTGAAAGACCCAGCCACGTTTCAGCCCTTGCTAATGGAAGGTTTTCACTCAAAATCTCACGATACATGACCCCATTCATTCTTTCCATTACACAGATCAGTCGTCCTGGTCCCTTTGCAGAAAAACACCCCCAAAGCATGAGGTTTCCACCCGCATGCTTTAAAGTAGGTATGGTGTTCTTTGGATGCAACTCAGCATTCTCTCTCTTCCAAACAAGTTGATTTTTTACCAAAATATTATATTTTGGTTTCATCTGACCATATGACATTCTCCCACTCCTCTTCTGGATCATCCAAATGCTCTCTCGCGAACTTCTGACAGGCCTGGACATGTACTGTCTTAAGCAGGGGGACACGTCTGGCACTGCAGGATTTGAGTCCAGTGGTCAGTGGTCAGTGGTCTTGTATGTCTTCCATTTTCTAATAATTGCTCCCACACTTGATTTCTTCACACCAAGCTGCTTACCTATTGCAGATTCAGTCTTCCCAGCCTGGTGCAGGTCTACAATTTTGTTTCTGGTGTCCTTTGACAGCTGTTTGGTATTGTATGGCATAGTTGGAGTGTGACAGGTGTCTTTTATACTGATAACGAGTTCAAACGGGGGCCATTAATACAGGTAATGAGTGGAGAACAGAAGAGCCTCTTAAATAAGTTACAGGTCTGTGAGAGCCAGAAATCTTGTCTTGCTTGTTTGTAGGTGACCAAATGCTTTTTTTGCACCATAATTTGCTATTAAATTCTTTAAAAATCAGACAATGTAATTTTCTGCATTTTTTCCCTCATTTTGTCTCTCATAGGTGAGGTATACCTTTGATGAAAATTACAGGCCTCTCAAATCTTTTTAAGTGGGAGAACTTGCACAATTGGTGGCTGACTGAATACTTTTTTGCCCCACTGTAACTGGCAGTGCCCTTTGGTATGAGACCGAGACAAAGCACCTGTAGGAATATTAAATGTCCACATTGTCTTAAGATGTCTTTAAGAGCTACCAAAGATGACCAATAGGCTTACTTGGTATTTTCATAATCATATCATACAGTGCTCACGCTCCCCATTCGCCACCTCCCCTGTCTAATTGAAACAGGATGTGGCGATGTGAATATTGTCCACGTTAGCCACAATGGCAAATAAAAATCACCCACATTAAAATCTATTCCTGATAAAAGGTGAGCAAGCTCATTCGGCTGTGTGTGAACGGTGTTAGTGGTTTAATAATTTAATAATAGTAATTTGCGTGATGTAATTTAGACCACTTTAACCTGCTTTTGAAATCTGTTACATTTATCTGGTAGCTAAAGTTAGTAATATTTAATATATATAACTAATATTTATGACCAAAGATTTAGAATATTAGGTTTATCTTTAAGTAAAAAGCTTGAATTTTAGAAAATTCTATTTCCTGAGCTAGATAAAGTAATTAAGCTCCTTCTTGAGGATTATTAAATAAAAAAATAATCATCTGAACACTTTTACTGTAATTAATAAGAACGTTAACTTAATATTACCATTTCAACTTCTTTTATACTCACAACTTGATGAAAAGCATCACTCGTGTCACTCCACTTTACTCTGCTGACAGAGCAGTGCTACTGCTACTGGCAAGAGCATCATTATACAGTATTACATTTTTACACGGCATGGTGTTAAAGTAAGTCAATATTCTTCTTTGATGGAATTTTTTTTTGTTTTTACAATTCCTTAGTAAAATAAGGATTTGATATTCATATCAATTCATCATAACATTTAGGCCTGCCGTACAGAAAGATGTCAATGTCGTGTTGGTCATACTATAGAATAATTTCTTGTGTTTAGTATATTAATGCTGAAGATAAATTTCCTCCTGAAAAATTGCATGCCAAATAACAATCGCAATATTTATCTAAAAGAAAAAAAACAACAACTTTTTCCCATATCATTCGGCCTATTCCAAATTGATGACGAGGGAGTTTGAATTGGACCCAAATCATTATAAGCTTATTGGCTTCCCACTGATGAGGACTGGCTAATGGTTTAGCCACATAAATAGGTTGTGATGTCGCTAACTATACACGTGTGGCTAGAAGATTTTTATATGGCTAAGGAACATTGGCTAAGAGGTTTTACTATCCTGTGCCAACCCTGTCATATAGAGTATGGTATACTTTTATTTGAAGACACCAGCAAGAAAGAAAAGAGTATTCTTGCAAGTTCAGCTTCAAACCATCATGTTAACAGCCTGCAGATAATGCAGTTACCACTGCTCACACAGGAAATCCACTAATCTGCTTTCCTGTTTTCATATGATGTTCGCTTATCCATACTAATGCTTGTTACCAAACTTCCGGGTCATGTAAACCTGAACAACTAAATATAATAATAAAAATAATATTCCATCCTGCCAGTGTTTTTCACGTCAAATTTTGGATTTGAGCCTAAAAGTGGAATAAATGAAAAATCAGGCACTTTTGTATTGTTTGCATTATGATAAAACACATACAAGTCACTTTGTGTCAACAAAATTACTAGGATATTTAATCATCTGTTCAAGTCATATTAGCCAAGTCAACTTAGGTGAGTGCAGCATGCAAATGAGTAAGATTCACATTAGGGGAAATATGATGGCAGAGGAAATGTTTTGAAAAAAAAAAGCCTCCTGTGTAAGAGCAAACAGCAAGTCCCGAGAGTAAGAGGGTAATGAATGCCACTGCTTCCTGGAGACTGTTAATTGAAAATGCATAAAATGGTGACAATATTAGTACAGTGATTGTAGTAGAGTTGTACAATAGAGATGCTTTGATAACAACTGATTATTCAACTAATTTATGTATTTTGAGATTTACCTGCTGATTCTGACTTTGTTTTTATGTGTTCTTAATTTTTAGCAGACAAAATCAAATAAAGCACAAGTCGAACACCCAAGTTTATATTGCATAATTATCTTTGCCAATACAATAATCTTAGGTATTGATATCATTCCCCTTTGTTGGTTTCTTAGGGTGAATGATGCAAAAATTGCAAAACTGACTTTCACAAAACTTTGTAGAGATGATTGGTAGTTGTACAGAATGTATTTGTACCTTTTACTGTTGAAATCCACATTTAGACTAAGTAGACAAGTAGTGACTCACCATATGCAGCAGACTGGAGTGGAACAATTTCGTCGAACACAAGATTATTTATTTTTTTAACTCAAGTTAACTGTGTTTATAATTTAAAAGGTCATGTAAGTGACAGCACCTAATTCTTCTTACTGAAGTTCTCTGTTAAATTGAAAACTGGCACAATTTATTTAAACAAACAAACAAATAAATAAATAGTAAAGGGAGGCTTTGGGTTCTCTGCATAAAAGTGTCAAGGGGATTAAATTTGATCAGCACAGGAGTGATTTTAGACGACTGGTGATGGTCAATTGATCTGAAACTACAATCAATTGATGCATCCCTATTGCACACAAAGTTGAAAATGCAGAAAAGAATAAAACATTTCTGGAGGGACACTCAATCAAAATTAATTTTAAACAAAGACAATAAACCAAGTGAGGAAAATGCAAAAAAAACAAAACACTTTTTTGCTTTCGGGAAAGTATCTGAGGGAAAATAGAGTCACCAAACTTACTGCTTTTTTGTTTTCCTTTTTTTCTTTTACAGTTGCCTTATTCAGTAGAGAGTGGCAAGTAGCCTACAGAACAGAGACGAGTAGAATCATGGTCACAGCACCAGCTACACACGCACACAACCCTACCAATTAAGGTACACAGGTATAAGCTGTAGACTAAATTTCTTGTCAATCACAGAAAATATGTGTCACAGAGCTATTTGTTAATTGGCAAGGAAGCATGCCATGCATACACTGTCGTTGCTGGAATTCAGTGCATGCTTTTTGTGTGCCTTATAAGCTGTAAAAGGAAACTCAAAATGAAGAATGGGAAATCAAAACATTAAAAAAGCAAAATTAGTGAACATTTTTTGGGTGTTTAACACAAATTTCAATATCTGGACAACAGTGCCAACATGAATTGCAGCAGCAGTAAGAGTAGTAGTGGCAGCACCAGCAATGTGAAGCTGCCCAGGTTTTAGGCAAAGTGTGTGTTATCATGGCTCAAAGATTTTCACTCGTCAATGCTGTGATCACACCCATTGCATCAGCTTAAAACGTTTTCAAATAAACCCATTTGAAACGGAGATTGTATGTGAATTGACAAAATAATTGGACTAACGTAAAATATTTTTTTGTATTTTAGGTGCGTGTTTACTTATAGTAATAGGACAGCGACTTTCCCCTCCAGTGTGGAAGAGCAGTCTCACATGCGCTCATGCTTTAGATGTGATCAAAGCCTTCAATGCATTAAATGTTTAGGATTTTACTGATCACCAACTCAGAGGGAAAAACATTGCAGGTTAGCTGTTTTTGCCATCGTAAAATTGTTGGGTTAGGTGCCGATATCAATGCTTACTTCCAAGAGAAGGGTTCTCAAACTGGGGTCACTGGACCCCAAGGGGTCTAACAGTCGTAGCTTGGGGTTCTGCTAAATAATTTGCAATCAATTATCATTTAAAAAAGTGCATACCTATTGAACCGTCTGGACATAACTGATAACTGCAGCCTAACCAGCTATTGGGACCAGACTTTTCAGACTGCATATGGATGCTCGAATTTTAAGTGAAAGTTTGTTTTCCCTTTTCCCTGTTGATGTAGCTCCAACCTTCATTATTTCTAATATACTGTTTGTGAACTACATTGACACTATTCTTTGTGTTGTGTACGTGTAGCAACCTCTAATTAGGGTTAATTGAGTGCCCCCTAGTTATTAGTATATTCACAACAGTTTGTTATAAGTTGTGGAGTGCGTTGTTGTTAGCTCATAGCCTGCAGCATCTAACAAAGCATGCCACATGCTATACACGTAGTATGATCAATGACGTATGCGAAGTTCATGGCTGGTGAGGCACTGACTGTGTCAGATTCACAAGTATGAGCCAAACTGGCATATTTGCCATTAAATTAGGAGTCTGCCATTAAAAACTCATCCAAAAAAATAAATTACTTGATATTTATAGCTGATCTTCATGCTCCGACGTTGGTCTTCCTATATTTATGAGATTCACTTTTGATTGGTAGTCCAGTTTTGAGGAAAATCATTAAGGTTAGAGAGAATGTCTTCCATGTTTGGCTCATATTTGTACCAAACCTTTAGAATGAACGGACTTGCAGCTGCGCACTTGATTTTGGAATTGCAGAGAGCTATGTTTCTGCGTTGAAGAACAGCAGCAAAGTGAGCCCTAGCACTCTTACAGGCCCCCTTCGGTGAGGGAGAGTACTGTGCGCGCTCCTTTATCTTTAGTTTTATGTGATGAGCAAAACTAAATATGCATATACACAAATCCATCCATTTTCTGTACCGCTTATCCTCACTAGGGTCGCAGGTGTGCTGGAACCTATCCTAGCTATGTTCGGGCGAGAGGCGAGGTACACCCTGAACTGGTCGCCAGCCAATCACAGGGCACACAAACAACCATTCGCACTCACATTCCCACCTACGGGCAATTTAAAGTCTTCGATCAACCTACCATGCTTGTTTTTGGGATCTGGGAGGAAACCGGAGTATCCAAGGAAAACACACATAGGCACAGAGAGAACATGCAAACTCCACAGGCGGGGCCGGGATTTGAACCCCGGTCCTCAGAACTGTGAGGCAGATGGGCAAACGAGTCGTCCACCGTGTCGCCCAAATATTAAATAAATTAGCCTTACTATGGAAAATTAGGAGTGCATATTAAAAGTGTCTGAAAACATATTGGAAACCAGAAGAGGGACACGTACAGCCACTTGCCAATTAAAAGCTTCCTCAACCCAGTTAATAAAGGATTTAAAAAGTGGGTGCGAAGGCTTTTTCACACTGTACTTGCTCAGTTGTCAAAGCGCAACGACAACAGCAACAGGGGTGCGACCATCCCATAATTGTGCAAGAAACCAGCTGACTAAAGAAATTAACATTGCAAAGAGGAACTATGCAGCAAAGTTTGAAAAACAGTTTAGGTCCGAATTATTGGACCTAAATTAGTCTGGCATGCATTCCAATCGCTGACTAATTACAAGCGACGATCCCCCCAAGCTGAGAACAATAGCACACTAGCCAACGACTTGAATACCTTCTACTGAAGATTTGAAAAGGACACGTTCACACCCCACACCCACCCGGCCGCACCCCCGACCACAATCACACCTCTGACTTCTGCGTTAAGCATCCACGAACAGGATGTGAGACGCATCTTCAAACAACAAAAGATTAACAATGCGGCAGGCCCAGACCATGTGTCCCCATCCTGCCTCAAAGTTTGGGCGGACCAGCTCGCTCCAGTCTTCACACAGATCTTCAATAGATCTCTGGAACTGTGCGAAGTACCATCCTGTTTCAAACCCTCCACCATCATTCCAGTCCCCAAGAAACCTGTAATCCCGGGTCTAAATGACTACAGGCCTGTCGCCTTGACATCTGTGGTCATGAAGTCCTTTGAACGTCTCGTGCTGGACCACCTCAAGAGTGTCACAGGTCCCCTGCTGGACCCCCTGCAGTTTGCCTACCAAGCGAACAGGTCTGCGGATGATGCAGTCAACATGGGACTGCACTTCATCCTAGAACACCTCGACAGTGCAGGGACCTACGCGAGGATCCTGTTCGTGGACTTCAGCTCAGCGTTCAACACCATCATCCATGAACTCATTTCATCAAAGCTTCTCCAGCTCAGCGTCTCACCTGCCATCTGCCAGTGGATTTACAGCTTTCTGACAGGCAGGACACAGCAGGTCAGGTAGGGGGAGGCCACCTCTTCCACACGCATCACTGGGGCGCCCCCCAATTGTGTCCTCTCTCCGTTGCTCTTCTCTCTCTACACGAACGACTGCACCACAGCGCACCAGACTGTCAAACTCCTCAAGTTTGCAGATGACACCACTGTCATCGGCCTCTTCAAGGACGGTGACGAGTCTGCATATCGACAGGAAGCGGAGTGGCGAGAGCTGTGGTGCAGCCGACACAACCCTCACGTTGTCCAGCTGCCTTGTGTCAACCGTCGAGACCTTCAAGTTCCTGGGAATTACAGTCTCTCAGGACCTGAAGTGGGCGACCAACATCAACTCCGTCCTCAAAAAGGCCCAGCAGAGGATGTACTTCCTGCGGCTTCTGAGAAAGCACGGCCTGCCACGGGAGCTGCTGAGGCAGTTCTACACAGCGGTCATAGAATCAGTCCTGTGTTCTTCCATCACAGTCTGATTTGGTGCCGCTACAAAAAAGGACAAACTCCGACTGCAACGGACAATAAAAACTGCTGAAAGGATTGTCGGTACCCCCCTACCCACCCTTGAGCACTTGCACGCTGCCAGACCTAAGGCAAGAGCGTGCAAAATCCTCTCGGACCCTCCGCATCCCGGTCACCAGCTGTTCCAGCTCTTTCCCTCAGGTAGGCGCTACCTATCAATGCAAACTAGAACTAGCAGACATTCTAACAGCTTCTTCCCTCTTGCGATCAACTTCTTAAACACCTAACCTACAATTCCATTTCAACATGCTGGCAATTTTTTGACGAGTTCGTTGTTACATTTCTGTGGGGCCAATTATACATTACTTGTACACTCACTGGAGTTGTCTCGCCACGCAGCACTATTTGCATATCTGTTGTTGACCAATACTGGCCACTCATGCCAGAGTAGCATCTGCTCCATTTGCACAGTGATTGAGGAATATCTGCAACATTTGCACAACCAACATTGTCCCAGATTATCGCAATACTCGTCTCTTTAAACCGCATACACTCCTTGAAGTCACGGCGCCCTTTGCACAATGGTCATTGCACCGGACTATTGCAACATCAGTCATTCGAACTGCTCTAAGTGCTAGAGGACAAAAAAAAAAATAATGTACCGGCATTACCAGATAACTAGCAACCCTTTGCTGCTCAGTGACTTTTTTTTCTTTTTTTTGGCAATGCCTTTATGTCTCAAACGTGTTCTCTGTTAATTGACTGTCTGTTGTCGTACTAGAGCGGCTCCAACTACCGGACACAAATTCCTTGTGTGTTTTTTGGACATACTTGGCAAATAAAGATGATTCTGATTCTGATTGTGGTAGTGACGTAGCAGCCTAGAAGGAAGTCGAGAGGCCCCTCTTATCTCCCCGGTATACTTTTCGGCATATCATTTTTCTATTGGCCCAAAGCTTGTGATAGTGGGACACCGAAATTATTATGCCTTCCTCCATTTCCCCCTTGGCGTTTATTGTACAAGTCCACCAAAATAGCACTCAGAAATCACTCTGCCAGCCCCTCTCCGATTGGAGGAGCTTTCTGACATCACTGTGTTGCCGCCCCAGAATACAACATTTTTCTATCTGAGGATGCAACGCTATGAATCAGACGGCCTCTTCTGCATTGACGCGTCGCGTCGCTTCAAAGCACGCTGCCATCCCCTCAGCAGATACAGACCCTTTCCAAAAGGGATCCGGCAAGTTGTCTGGCAAGTCAAGCACTGTAATGGCATGGGCATCAAACCAGGTTTTGGTGCTTCTGGCAGTATGGGCAGGGGCCAGGTCCTACTGGAAGATGAAATCTGCATCTCCATACAGATCCTCAGCAGAAGGAATCATGAAGTCCTCTAAAACATTCTGGTGACCTTGGATTTAAGAAAGCAGAGTTTACCAACACCTGCACTGGACATTGCACCCCAAATCATGACTGACTGACACTGATATTTCACACTGGACCTCAAGCAGCTTGGGTTCTGTTCTTCACCAGTCTTCCTCCAAACCATTGGACTTTGACTGACGGGGAGCATTTCCTGCTGACACGCTGCTTATATAGAGGTAAGGTGGACGTGAGTGAGGACATTATGCGGAAGTTAAAATGGGAAGGGTGCGCGTGAAAGAGGACGCTAAAGGCACGCCACCAGTAGGTATATAGTTTCAGTCTGTGCATTGTGCAAAACAACATCGGTTTGGCTAAGGACCCCCGAAAATGGCACCTACGAAGAGACCTGCTTACGAAGTACAGTTTAAACTGCAAGCTATCAGCCGTGAGAGAATTCAAGATCAACGAATCCATGGTTCGCAAGTGGAGGAAGCAGGAAAACGAGCTTCGCCAAGTCAAGAAGACGAAGCTGAGTTTCCGTGGAAACAAGGCGAGGTGGCCCGAGTTGGAAGACCAACACGAGCAATGGATTAATGACCAAAGAACAGCCGGGAGAAGCGTCTCTACAGTCACCATTTGAGTGCAATAATTCGGACCTTGCCATCATTCCGGGAGGCTTGACGAAGGAACTCCACCTGCTGGACATCGGTGTAAACAGGGTGTTCAAAGTGAAGTTGCGAGCGCCGTGGGAGCCATGGATGACAGATGGTGAACACAGCTTTACTAAAACTAGGAGGCAGCGCCGGGCGAGTTATGCCACAATTTGTGAATTGATTGTGGATGCTTGGGCTAACGTGTCTGCTTGCACTGTTGTACGAGCGTTCGTAAAAGCTGGCATCATTTCTGAGGAGCCGCACGGCAACGAGACTGACTCAGACAATGACGAGAGGGAACCTGGCTTTGTTTGATGGAGAACTTGCCCAGCTGTTCATTTCGGCTACAGAAGATGAGGACTTTGATGGATTTGTGGATGAGGTTTGATCAAAAAATAACGTGAGCACATTGTTAAATACTTCAATAAAGTACAACTGAACTCAGTTTTGCTCCGGCTGCCTTTTTAAAAACATTGTTTTAGCGTGCATGCATGCTACCGTATGTTTTACGATGCCTGCCCCAATAATACGGTGCGCCTTATGCATGTGTTAAATACAGAAATAGAACCCGTAACTGAGACTGCACCTTTTAAAACGGTGCCCCTTATGGTCGTGAAAATACGGTATGTCAAAAAATAAACAAATACTTGAAATTGTTTAAAATGTGGACCCTGAATCTACAATCTATGAAAGTTTCGCTTTATGAATGGAATTACGGAAACAAATAAACTTTTCCATGATATTGAAATTTTTTGGAATGTGTCTGTACACAATGAATGGGAAAGTCAAGGGCGTCAGAGGCCTTGCTGAGTGCAGTGTAAAAAGGCCTTAATGCTCCAGTGCGAACTGCTGCATTTAAATTTAAAATAGAAATACGCAAATCAAGCAATTTTGACCATAAAATCATTTCACAAAAAAAATAAAAAAACAATAAAAGGCACAGAGCACAGAACTAAAACTGAAAAGATTTGTATTTAATCATTCTTTATCTTTTTATCCATGATGAGGCTCAGCCTTCCCTGCATTCCCTGACTCCACGTCCTGAGTGTGATGTTCATGAGTATGTATGATCTCTCTATTTGATTATACTTATCCCCGTCATGTATGGGCCTATCCTAATGATATATTCATAATGCAAATCATTGTGTGTCGCTATCTCTATCATAGCTGCCTTATATCACAGTATAGTAGTTAATTATATACAGTCTTGTGAAAATATTAACTACAATTCTGATTTTGTTATGCGACACACTATACACTGGATATAAAAAGTCTACACAAATTCAAAAGCCAGATTTTTGTGATATAAAAATATTAGACCACAGAAAATAATTTCAAAACCTTTTCCACCAATAATGTGACCTATAGGCTGTATAACTCAATACAAAAAAAGCATGAAATCTTTTGGAAAGAGGCAGTAAAACTAAACAACATATGTGGTTGGACAAGTGTCCACACCCTCTTACAACTGGGGATGTGCCTGTGTTCAGAATTAAACAATTGCAACGAAACTCATGTTAAAGTGCCACAAAACGTGAATCTTGCCACCCTACTCCCATAGCCCAGAAATATGAAGGTGGCGGCCACTTGTTCTCGCATGGAGTAAACAGCAAGAAATTACCAGAAATTCCTGCAGCTCCTTCAATGTTGGTGCTGGCCTTTTGGCAGCCTCCCTGACCAGTTTTCTTCTCGTGTTTTCTTAAATTTTGGAGGGACGTCCAGTTATTCTTAATGTCACTGTTGTGCCATATTTTCTCCACTTGACTTGTGTTCCATGGTGTACTGTATTTAATGTCTTGGAAATCCTTTTGTATCCTTCTCCTGACTGATACCTTTGAACAATGAAATCCCTCTGCTGCTGTGGAAGATCTCTGTGTACCATTGGCTTGTGGTGTAAGATGTGACGACAAAAATGTCAGGAAAAGCCTACTACAACATCTGAACATTTTTAAGGGGTTCATCATAGGCACTTTAAGTGGCTGTAGGTGTGTGCTGAGCCCCTTTTAACATGAGTTTGAATGTGATTGGTCATTCTCAACACAGCCACATCCCTAGTTATAAGAGGGTGCACACCATCTCATTCATTTTTACTTCCCTTCAAGAAAAGATTGCATTTTTGTACAGATTATAGGACACATTCATGAAAAAAGCTTGTTTCATGTGAAACATTACAAAAAATTATTATTTGCTGCTTGTATTATGAGGGGGTCCTTGGAAAAATGTATCCCTTGACCCAAAAAGTTTGAGAACCCGTCCTGGAAGAGTGTCAGCATTTTTTTGTTGTACAGATTATAGGACATAATGAAAAAAAGCCTGTTTCATGCGAAACATTCAAAAGATAATGAATTGCTGCTCGTATTATGAGGGGGTCCTTCGAAAAATGTATCCCTTGACCCAAGAAGTTTGAGAACCCCTGTCCCGGAAGAGTGCCAACATTCTTTCAGTTCTGTCCCTCTCCTGGTCGAGGTGTGAAAATGAGAATATTCTCAAATAAGAAATATATTTCTTTCATTATCTACTGACATTTTCTCACCACAGACTGCGACTATTGCGATGGCAAAAAAAAATAGATATTTTTTTAAAAAGGCCATTTATAGTGTTACGATGCTTCGGTTGCTTGTCTTTCAGGATATAAACTGCATTTTAAAACAGTCAGAAGTAAAAACTGGATATTAGAATATTGTGGGATAAAATCACGATGAAGAAGATTTTATATACGTATGAACAGCTGTGCATGGATAGGTGAGATGCAGAGAGCAGTGAGTTCAGCAGCATCAGAGAAACTGGAGAGAATGTAGAGGCAAGAGTTTAAAATGTATAAATAAACAGATAAGAGCAAGGTTAGAAGCTAGGGGTCATGATGGTGTTGAACTTGGGGGGGGTTCTACCTGGTAGAGACAGTGGCAGACGCTACGAAGCTGAGGGGGGAACTCGCTGGATGAACCGATGATGGCATGGAAGAAACGTTCAGTGATCTGCAACAGGTTTCTCTGATTATCTTCCAAGTTCTCACCTTGTTCCAGTCTGATGAGCAAGAGGAAGAAAAATAAAATTAAATTATTTCAACATTCTGATCTAAAGACAGGTAAAAGTGTAAAACTTTTAAGAAACAAATCACAACCAAATCCTTTCAGGAACGAAATTTAGATTTGAATTGCAGTATACATTGCTGTGAAAAACAATGTTTCCCCCATTCTGGATTTAAAAAAAACTAAACAAAAGAAAAAAGAGGACATTTATCCTGCTGAAATGTTTTATATCATCAAGCTAGCCAATTTTAATATCTCACAAAGACAATCCAAATTCATATAAAAATAGGGATGCACCGATACCATTTTCCCCCCCAGACTGAATACAAGTACCAATACTTGATAATGCTATGTCTTGCAATTGGGGTGAAAATGTGATTTATTTAAATATTGTCGAAAAAGAAATTCTCTTGAATGGCATAAGTTCCACTAAAATAAAAAACTTTTTAGAGTAACAAATTACTATTACTGACATTTTAACATTCAACTGCCATCCATCCATCAATCCATTTTCTACCGGTTATCCGAGGTCGGGTCGCGGGGGCAGTAGCTTTAGCAGAGACGTCCAGACTTCTCTCTCCCCAGCCACTTCATCCAACTCTTCCGGGGGGATCCCGAGGCGTTCCCAGGCCAGCCGAAGGATGTAGTCTCTCCAGCGTGTCCTGAGTCGTCCCCGGGGTCTCCTCCCGATGGGACGTTTCCGGAACGGCTCACTAGGGAGGCGTCCGGGAAGCATCTGAATCAGATGCCCCAGCCACCTCATCTGGCTCCTCTCGATGTGGAGGAGCAGCTGCTCTATTCAGAGTTCCTCCCGGATGACCGAGCTTCTCACCCTAAGGGAGAGCCCGGACACCCTGCAGAGGAAACTCATTTCGGCCGCTTGTATCCGGGATCTTGTTCTTTCAGTCACGACCCACAGCTCGTGACCATAGGTGAGGGTAGGAACGTAGATCGACCGGTAAATCGAGAAATTCGCCTTTCGGCTTAGCTCCTTCTTTACCACAAAGGATCGATACAAAGTCCGCATCACTGCAGACGCTGCACCGATCCGCCTGTCGATCTCCTGTTCCATTTTTCCCTCACTCGTGAACAAGACCCCAAGATACTTGAACTCCTCCACTTGGGGCAGGACCTCATCCCCGACCTAGAGAGGGCCGCCACCCTTTTTCGACTGAGGACCATGGTCTCAGATTTGGAGGTGCTGATTCTCATCCCAGCAGTTTCACACAGCTGCGAACTGCTCCAGTGAGAGTTGGAGGTCACGGCTTGATGAAGCCAACAGAACCACATCATCTGCAAAAACCAGAGGTGCAATACAGAGGCCACCAAACCGGACCCCCTCTACGCGTCGGCTGCACCTCGAAATTCTGTCCATAAAAGTTATGAACAGCCTTGGCAGAGTCCAACCCTCACCAGAAACGAGCCTGACTTACTGACGGATATGAGGACCAAACTCAAACTCCGGTCGTACAGGTACCGAACAGCCCGTATCAGGGGGTTTGGTACCCCATACTCCCAAAGCACCCCCCACAAGACCCCCCGAGGGACACGGTCGAAGGCCTTCTCCAAGTCCACAAAACACATGTAGACTGGTTGGGCGAACTCCCATGCACCCTCGAGGTCCCTGCCAAGGGTGTAGAGCTGGTCCACTGTTCCACGGCCAGGACGAAAACCACACTGCTCCTCCTGAATCTGAGATTCAACTTCCCAACGGACCCTCCTCTCCAGCCCCCCTGAATAGACCTTACCAGGGAGGCTGTGATCCCCCTGTAGTTGGAACACACCCTCAGTTGCCCCTTCTAAAAAAGGGGGACCAAAAGCCCAGTCTGCCAATCCAGAGGCACTGTCCCCGATGGCCACGCGATGTTGCAGAGGCATGTTAACCAGGACAGCCCTACAACATCCAGAGCCTTGAGGAACTCCGGGCGAATCTCATCCACCCCCGGGGCCTTGCCACCGAGGAGTTTTTTTAACCACCTCGGTGACCTCAACCCCAGAGTTAGGAGAGCCCGCCTCAGAGAACCCAGACTCTGCTCCCTCATGGGAAGGCGTGTCGGTGGAATTGAGGAGGTCTTCGAAGCATTCTCCATGGTCAACTCGGATTCGGACATTCAATGTCCCCCGCCTCGCCCAGAACATGAGCAAAGTTCTGTGGGAGGTGGGAGTTGAAACTCCTTCTGACAGGGGATTCCGCCAGACGTTCCCAGCAGACCCTCACAATACGTTTGGGCCTACCAGGTCGGACCGGCATCTTCACCCACCATCGGAGCAAACTCACCACCAGGTGGTGATCAGTTGACAGCTCCACCCCTCTCTTCACCAGAGTGTCCAAGACATGCGTCCGCAAGTCTGATGACACGACCACAAAGTCGATCGACGAACTGCGACCTAGGGTGTCCTGGTGCCAATTGCACATGTGGACACCCTTATGCTTGAACATGGTGTTCGTTATGGACAGTCCGTGATGAGCACAGAAGTCCAATAACAGAACACCGCTCGGGTTCTGGTCGGGGGGCCGTTCCTCCCAATCATGCCCTTCCAGGTCTCACTGTCATTGCCCATGTGAGCATTGAAGTCCCCCAGCAGAACAATGGAGTCCCCAGTGGGAGGGCTCTTCTCGACCTCACACATCAGCTCGGCCTCCTTCCCTGCCAGAGAGGTGACATTCCACGTCCCTAGAGCCAGCTTCTGTAGCCGGGGATCGGATCGCCAAGGTCCCCGCTTTCGGCCAGCATCCAGCTCGCACTGCACCCGACCCCTATGGCCCATCCCACAGGTGGTGAGCCACGTTACCCTTTCGGGCTGTGCCCGGCCGGGCCCCATGGGTGCAGGCCCGGCCACCAGGTGCTCGGCTTCGAGCCCCCCCGCCAAGCCTGGCTCCAAAGGGGGGCCCCAGTGACCCGTGTCCGGGCAAGGGAAACCTGAGTCCATTTTTTGTCGTCATCATAAGGGGTCTTTGCACTGTACTTTGTCTGGTCCCTCCCTAGGACCAGTTTGCCATGGGTGACCCTGCCAGGGGCATAAAGCCCCAGACAACTTAGCTCCTAGGCTCATTGGGACACAAACCCCTCCACCACGATAAGGTGACGGCTCAAGGAGGGAATTCAACATTCAACTGCATGTTTTTCCAAACAGTCTTGCCACACACTTCACTTCCATATAGTTGTAACACAAGGCATTTTAGTTCTAAACTTGGAGGGCAACTGAAGTGACACATTATTACACCATCGCTTCTTTTTAATCTGGACTGAGGCAGGATCTTTTTTTTCCCCCCAATGAAAAGTGTTATGTACAGTGGGGCAAAAAAGTATTTAGTCAGCCACCAATTGTGCAAGTTCTCCCGCTTAAAAAGATGAGAGAGGCCTGAAATTTTCATCGTGGGTATACCTCACCTGACAGACAAAATGAGAAAAAAAATAATAATTCCAGAAAATCACAATGATTTTTAAAGAATTTATTTTTAAAGAATTATGGTGGGAAATAAGTATTTGGTCAATAACAAAAGTCACCTCAATACTTTGTTATATACCCCTTTGTTGGCAATGACAGAGGTCAAACGTTTTCTGCAAAGTCTTCACAAGGTTTTCACACACTGTTGTTGGTATTTTAGCCCATTCCTCCATGCAGATCTCTGCTAGAGCAGTGATGTTTTGGGGCTGTCGCTGGGCAACACACACTTTCAACTCCATCTTAAGATTTTCGATGGGGTTGAGCTCTGGAGACTGGCGAGGCCACTCCAGGACCTTGAAATGCTTCTTAAAAAGCCACTCCTTTGTTGCTGGGCTGTGTGTTTGGGATCATTGTCATGCTGACAGACCCAGCCAAGTTTTATCTTCAATGCCCTTGCTAATGGAAGGTTTTCACTCAAAATCTCACGATACATGGCCCCATTCATTCTTTCCTTTACACGGATCAGTCGTCCTGGTCCCTTTGCAGAAAAACAGCTCCAACGCATTCTTTCTCCTCGAAATACAACAAGTTGAGTTTTTACCAAAAGGTTCTATTTTGGTTTCATCTGACCATATGGCATTCTCCCAATCCTCTTCTGGATCATCCAAATGCTCTCTAGCAAACTTTAGACAGGCCTGGAAATGTCTTAAGCAGGGGGACACGTCTGGCACTGCAGGATTTGAGTCCCTTGCGGCATAGTGTGTTACTGATGGCAGCCTTTGTTACTTTGGTCCCAGCTCTCTGCAGGTCATTCACTAGGTCCCCCCATGTGGTTCTGGGATTTTTGCTCACCGTTCTTGTGATCATTTTGACCCCACGGGGTGAGATCTTGCTTAGAGCCCCAGATCAAGGTAGAGTATCAGTGGTCTTGTATGTCTTCCATTTTCTAATAATTGCTCCCACAGTGCACATTTCTTCACACTAAGCTGCTTACCAATTGCAGACTCAGTCTTCCCACCCTGGTGCAGGTCTACAATTTTGTTTCTGGTGTCCTTTGACAACTTTTTGGTCTTGGGCATAGTGGAGTTTGGAGTGTGACTGTTTGAGGTTATGTACAGTCTTTTATACTGATGAGTTCAAACAGGTGCCATTAATACAGGTAATGAGTGGAGGACAGAGGAGCCTCTTAAAGAATAAGTTACAGGTCTGTGAGAGCCAGAAATATTGTTTGTTTGCAGGTTAAATAAGCGGGTCACAGGAGGGCCAGGGTGGGCAGGCGACGTGTTGCCACCCCAGTCGTCTGGAGCGGAGTCGGCGACGGTGCTTGGGAAACTCGCCTGCCGACGGCCTGTCACTGCAACAGGCAAAGTTACTTCTCCATTTTGGCAGATCATCATTTCCAGCCGGCTTAAATAGTTCTCATCCGTGTGTACCTTAAAGTATCTTCACACGGCTGACATACAGTGGTCATGGAAAGTACTCAGACCCCCATAAATTTTTCACTCTTTGTTGTATTGCAGCCATTCGCTAAAATCATTTAAAAAAATTCTTCAATGTCCACACAGCACCCCACATTGACAGAAAAAAGGCAGAATTGTTGACATTTTTGCAGATTTAGTAATAGTATTCAGTATTATTAAGTATTCAGACCCATTGCTCTGACACTCATATTTAACTCGGGTGCTGTCCATTTCTTCTGATCATCCTTAAAAGTGTTCTACACCTTCATTGGGGTGCAGCTGTGTTTGGTTATACTGATTGAACTTGATTAGGAAAGCCACACACCTGTTTATATAAGACCTTACAGCTCACAGTGCATGTCAGAGCAAATGAGAATCATGAAGTCAAAGGAACTGCCTGAAAAGCTCAGAGACAGAATTGTGGCATGGCACAGATCTGGAAAGGTTAAAAAAAAATATATATTTCTGCTGCACTTAAGGTTCCTAAGAGCACAGTGGCCTCCATAATCCTTAAATGGAAGACATTTGGGACGACTAGAACTCTTCCTAGAACTGTCCGTCTGGCCAAACTGAGCAATCGAGGGAGAAGAGCCTTGGTGAGAGAGATAAAGAAGAACCCGAAGATCACTGTGGCTGAGTTCCAGAGATGCAGTCGGGAGATGGGAGAAAGTTCTAGAAAGCCAACCATCACTGCAGCCCTCCACCAGTCGGGGCTTTATGGCAGAGTAGCCCGACGGAAGCCTCTCCTCAGTGCAAGACATGAAAGACTGCATGGAGTTTGCTCAGAAACACCTGAATGACTCCAAGATGGTGAGAAATAAGATTCCCTGGTCTGATGAGACCAAGATAGAACTTTTTGGCCTTAATTCTTAGCGGTATGTGTGGAGAAAACCAGGCACTGCTCATCACCTGTCCAATGCAGTCCCAACAGTGAAGTGGGGGTGTTTTTCAGCTGCAGGGACAGGACGACTGGTTGCAATCGAAAGAAAGATGAATGCGGCTAAGTAAAGGGATATCCTGGACGAAAAAACCTTCTCCAGAGTGCTCAGGACCTCAGACTGGGTTGAAGTTTCACCTTCCAACAAGACAATGACCGTAAGCACACAGCTAAAATAACAAAGGAGTGGCTTCAGAACAACTCCATGACTGTTCTTGAATGGCCCAGCCAGAGCCCTGACTTAAACCCAATTGAGCATCTATGGAGAGACCTGAAAATGCCTGTCCACCAACGTTCACCATCCAACCTGACAGAACCGGAGAGGATCTGGAAGGAGGAATGGCAGAGGATCCCCAAATCCAGGTGTGAAAATTTTTTTTCATCATTCCCAAAAAGACTCATGGCTGCATTAGCTCAAAAAGGGTGCTTCTACTAAATATTGAGAAAAGGGTCTGAATACTTATGGCTGTGTGATATTTCAGTTTTTCTATTTTAATAAATCTGAAAAAGTTCAACAATTATTTTTTTTTCTGTCAATATGGGGTGCTGTGTGTACATTGATGAGGAAAAAAATTAACAAATGATTTTAGCAAATGGCTGTAATATAACAAAGAGTGAACATTTTAAGGGGGTCTGAATACTTTCCATACCCACTGTAGGTCCGATTTGGAAGGTACAATGGACCCCCACTATTTGCGGGGGATAGGGACCGGGCCCTGCAAATAGTGCATATAAAGGACGGCCATTATTTTTTTTTTAAAACCCAAAAATTCTTGAATAAGCGGGGATAAATTGCCAATAAGTGTTATGGGGATTGGTCAAAAAAAAAAAAAAAAAAAAAAAAAAGAACAAATTGGTAAAAAGAAAAAAAAGAAATGTTTTTTTTTAATCCGCCAATAGGTAAATCCATGGGTGCTGAGGTCCACTGTATACATCAGGCTGACAGAATGGTATTGATGTCACAGTATCGGATCATTTATATGAGTCTGAGTACAAGTACAGTGGTACAATATTAGCACGGATACCAATACTGGGATCTGTATATGTGCATCCCTACATAAAATGACGTTTCTCAATCATGGTTTTATTTATTAGGGAGGGGGAAATTATTTGACTGTATGTGAAAATGTAATTGCAAAATATTTACAAATGAATCACTAATTTTACGATAAAGTCCCATAGTGTTCTTTCACACTGTGGACAAGAAGCCAAATTTGCAATGGTGAATGATTTCTAATAAATATGCAAAGGCCTGCAGAAGAAAAATATCAACTAGCAAAAGATAGACATGCAAATGAAAATAGCTGTGTGATGATATTAGTTTACATCTCATCAGAATTCAGGATCATTTTGTCTTAATTCAGATGAACTTGACTAGCTGTAAATATTGATGCTGTTGCTACGCCATCCACTTTGATATGACATTTGGAATTGCAGCCAAACAAGTTGAAGACGGTCGGCAACTCATGAAAACTAGTTGCAGAACCACGCACACAGTGTGAAATGACTGAATAGTTCAGATGCATTCTGGTGCTTGAGTGTAAAGAAATAGTGAAGGGAAGTGTAGCTGTCACAGCATCACCATGACCATGTGGATCAACTGAATAATTTAGCTATTTCCAGCCGTTACCTTTCTGGTGTGGAGGTTAATATATAATTTAATAAGTGACACAAAGAGAATAAAGTATCATACCGAGTGGGGTCCACCTCAAAACTGATGTGTTCAGGGGTTGTAATGACCCCTTTTAACAAAGGTTCTAGTAACTTCTGCAGGTATGCCGCTCCATAGACCTAAATGTACAAACACAACGAATTAAAAAAATATTTTAGCTCACTCTTGCAGATGGAAATGAATCCCCATATAATATGACATAACAGTATTTCAGTTAAGAGGAAAAATTTTATTGTCCAAAGAAAATTGCCTGTTGTGAAGTTAAAAGTTTCCTACCTTAAAACAAAAGGTCATTATTTTGCTAGCCAGGCTGTTTCCCCGAAAAAGGGTCTGCATGGAGTCAGCAAGCTCCACCTCTTTGGAAAACATATTCCATAGCAACTGGTAGAGGAGGTGACGGGAGTCGAACAATGTCACCAGGACCCGAGCAAGCTCATCCTTGAAATGTAAATGATTACATTGTTGCTGGAAAACCAACTGATGCAAATATGATTACCTATCATACACATTCATGTTTGCTTT